>NC_081413.1:578255544-578273544 GCF_030272615.1 Cryptomeria japonica
TTGGTTCTCATTTTCCTTTAGAGTAGCTTCATGATGTGCATAGTCCAATTGATCAGACCGATTATGTTGAACTACAGTCATCCTTAATATTTTGTCATTCTTTGTAGACACCATTTCTTCTAGTTGTTGTTTTTCTCCTTCTATGATTCACTTATTATCTTCAGTTGGTCTCAATGCATCAAGATTTTTAGTCATCTGTGTGCTAAAATACTCATGTTCCCTTCTCATTGCTTTTAGCTATTCATTAAGTGTTTTGTTCTTTTCTTTCAGATCTGCAATCATTTCTTTAGATTCTTCTGATATGTTCTTCTCAGATGATGTCTCAATTTGTTCCATCAACTCTTGTGAGTCCTATAAATCATTAGACAACCTTCTTTTAACTTTTAGTGATCTCTGCATTTTCCTCTACATATCTGCAATCATTTGATTAGCATGACCCAATTCTTCTTGAAGATTCACAATCCTGCAAGATTGTTTATAGCCTTCCATTGATAGGATATTTCTCTTTAGGTTGTTAGACCCTTTTCCAAGAGTAAATCTCAAATACCAATTGTTAGGTTTGACTTGGAAAGCTAATGTACTGAGAGGGGAGGCGTGAATAAGTACTTCAAAACTTTTCTTGAAAAACAATTTTATAGATAAACAC
The DNA here is from genome assembly GCF_030272615.1 of Cryptomeria japonica. Taxonomy (NCBI): domain Eukaryota; kingdom Viridiplantae; phylum Streptophyta; class Pinopsida; order Cupressales; family Cupressaceae; genus Cryptomeria; species Cryptomeria japonica. The sequence continues at coordinate 578,256,191 of NC_081413.1, forward strand.
AAACTATGTATTGCTGATCTCAAAGGTATGTAATACTGAAACATAATCATGGAAATAACATACATCAAAATATCACTCCATAACACAAAGATTTTGGTCACGCAGAAACTCTTGGTTAGAGAGAAAAACTATGGTGGGGATGACACCCACAACTTCACTAATACATTAATCAAGATTGCTTGGTTAGAGCTACATGTTTAGCCATTTTTGATAGCTTACCCTATTAGGAGTATAAAGATCTTTAGATCTACCTTGCTAAAGGATTTTACAAACACTTCTACAAAATGTTGTACCTGATTAAAGGCTTTACAATTTATAGACTTTATTAGAGTCTTTTACCCTATTAAAGGTTTCTATTACAACTTAATATTTCAATCAAATTCTTTACAAAATATCTGCAACTTCACATCTGAAATGTTATGGGAGACTCTATGTGCTCAATATAAAATTACCTTGCTCATAGCATTCCTTGGTAACTAATAAATCAACTCGGTAACCACTTCTGTATGCTCTGTCCCTTTAAACTATTCTCTAAAACCTTCTTGGTAACCTGTGATTATCTCTGTCAAACTTCTTTCTTCATTACTTGACTAAATTATTCCTTCATCTCTCCACTCTTGATTGACCTTCCATATCATCATATCATATACTTAAGTCATTTTGTTTATATAGATCTCTAAGATGGTGATCTGTTCATGCTTCGATCATACAAACATGTTTTATTGAATGAATAAATGTAGAAATTATTTCATTGGATATTCTTCCTCAAAATCATACAAAATCTTTAAATGGAATTTCCAATGTAATAATGGTTTAATCTTCTCGAATTATGTAACACGTTTCACATGTGTGTCCAAGTTCATTGAATCTAGTAACACGTTTTCACTTGGTTCAGATTAACTCGGTATACCTTCTTTGTTTCTCGGTAGACATATGAACTTTACTCAGTAGACATTCTGTATATGTCTTGGTTCATAGCTTGGTGTATATCATCTCAGTGATTTGTCTCTCTTCTGTAACCAACACCAGTGACCTTGGTGTTTACCGACTGGACTATTCTGTAGTATTAACTGACTGGTGTATATAGAATGACTTTGGGCATAAAACTAATGACAACTTAGTAAATAGCAACACTTGCATCATCATGAAGAATTTTTCACTAGTTAGGGACAAATTATGATCCTCACACCATTGGAACACTTTGGAAATTGTAAAGCGGAAAAAGTGCGATCAAACCCTAAGTGTTCCCCCCCACCACTCCAAGGAGAGAGAAAGGAGGTCACTAGGGTTGACAGTTTTCACTTAGGAGAGACTTTACATTCAAAAGAGGGGTTGAAACCCACAAGATCCAATCCCACACAATGCAAGATTCCATTCTAAATGAGTTTCAAGGGTTAAGACAGCAAGGCTACCCTCTTTTGTAAAGAATGTAGATAGAAGGATTAAGCTAGGAATGCATGAAAAGTGAGAAAGATTCACTTATAAACAGAGATAGAAATATAGGATGAAGTTGTAGACTTGGAATTAGTAGTAAAATGTTGAGACGATGCTGTCCTGTAAATTTGAGCGAAAGTTGATGGGACGATGGCGCCCGGCGTGCACACGGTCCTCTGAAAAATCCGTGAAATGAAGGGGGATCTGTTCGTCTCTACACAAGGATTCTAGATTTTTAATTATAGCCACGTACCTGCAACCTACACACAGAAAAGTGAAGACAATTGGAGGTTAGGGATTAGGGGTTTGCCCTTAGGTCAAACCCCGGTTTTGGAATTAACCAAGAAATGAGAAATGCTGTAAATGTAAATGATTGTAATGTAATAAAGTACCAATACCTTGTTGTAAGAATGTTTGTATTCTTACATGTGAAGGTGTAAATGTTGTTGTATGTTGTATGTTGTAAGTGATCTCCTCTTCAATGGTTGAATCCTTGTCTTGAATGCAACACTTAGCCTTGAATGGAGACTTAGAATGATCAATTGCTTGAAGGAATGCTTGAATGCTTGAATGCTTGAATGTTTGAATATCGTTTCCACATCTTGCCCACCTATGTCCTTCCTTCTCAAAATGGGAGAGGAAATGTAGTTTATATACTTGTCAATTAGGGTTAAAAGACTGATTTTTCCGACCTTGGGCCGACTTGGGAAGATTATTTTCTAATTTGCAAACATAAAGACCTGAGACCCAAAAGAGACCGGGCCCAAAAATAGGGCCAGGGACCAGGGCGCTGGGCGCCATGGTCCTGGGGGACCAGGGCACTGGGTGCCCTAGTCCTGAAGGACCAGGGCGCTGGGCACCATGGTCCCACCTCCCAGGACAGCAGGGTGCAAGGAGGGATCATGCCAAGGTGCTAAAAAATGCAGTTTTTGATGTCATGAACAAGTTTCAGGGTTTCCATTCAGGTTCAGTGTTGCATCGCCATCGTGAAGACCCAAATGCAGTTGAAATTGCAAGTGTCAATTTTAGGATGCTACATTTAGCCCCCACTTTAGCGGGAGTATAAGCATATACTTCCGGTAAAGTACAAGGAAACAACATTGAAAGACTTTCACCACGTCAAGGAGGCAAGACACACCAAGCCCCCAGTGGACTAAGGATCTTACAACTTTGATTGACAAAGTAAAAGGGAAGATCACAAGGGAGAACCATGACTGTCAGTAGTAAGGTTCCCTCACTATGAGTCATGCAAGAGAAATACCAAAAATTTTCAAGGCAAACCTAAGTTCACCAAGAAATTTTCAAGTATCCTGAAGGGATAGACAGGGTGTATGCCCCCCTACGTTAAAGCGATCGCACACACCTCAACGGGGGTGATTGCTTTAAGGTAGTGATACACATGAGAAATGAGAAGGGAAAGGAGCACGTTATCACAAAGATTTAGCCCCCAAGTGTGAGATAAACCCAAGGATAATAGACACAAAACATAAAGCACGAGGTGACTTCGCTTTCCTCGAGGTTAGTATGCTGTATGATGATTCATGTATGTATGCATAATTGTTCTTCATTCCCCAATCAAGGAAGGTCACCTAGAAGAAGGGAACACATGTATCTTTTGAGTCAACATGAGAGAGACCAAAAAAAGATCTCGATGCTTTGCATCGTCCTCAAGTAGACAACACTAAGGACAAAAAATAGAAGAATGAGAATAACACATAGAAGAAGTAACAAAAGAGAGGAGGAGAGAATCTTCTATGCTAATGAAACTAGTCTAGCACGTCATTTACCCCCTGATCTTGTGGATCAATATTTCGGGAAGGCAGGAAACATGCTAGAGGAGGAACATTCAACACAGTAGATGGAGCTATCACAAGATCCAAACAAGGGCTATGTTCATGTTCCAAGCCACGTTGTTCTTGTCTAGGAGCTAGGATAAGTGCTTTAGAAAATTCGTTAGATAAATGGTTATCAACATCAACATATTCATATTCACTATCAGAAGCAAGAGAAGTAACATTTTCATCATGAATAACATTTTCATCTATATCATCATCAAGATTTATAAAAATAGGATCTTTAACTCGCATCGGATCAAGACCATCATGCATCTTATGTTTATGAGATTTTGGAGAAAATGGAATAATGCTTGTTGAAGGTGTTTTTGGGGATTGCAAAGTTTGAGAAGCAGCTGCCTGAGCTCTAAGACGACGCTTTCGTCGGCGTTCATGCGCAGAATAGTTTCGTCTAGTCTTAGTAGGAAGTTGAGAAGATTGAGGAGGAATGTTCTCATCCTTATCACTTGGGTGTTTAGGTTGTGGTCTCTTAGGCTGGATAATAGGAGAAGAGGAAGGTCTCTTCTCTTTATAAAAGGAAGGAGGAGGAACTGCTCCATATAAAGGAGGAATATTTGGTTTAGGAAGGAGACCAAGTCCATCATGACGAGGAGGTATAGGTCTACTTTTAGAAAGTTTAATAGACATAGACATAGTCACATCCATAGGAATGGGTTGGGAATCTTCTTGAGGAAAGATATTAGTTTTATCTTTCAAAGGAAGAACTTCCTTCTCAAGAATGATAGGGATATCAAGTTTGGGTGTTCTAGGTTCACTTAGAGATAGGATCATATCTGTTTTCCACTTTTGATAAGATTTGAAAAGATGATCACTTCACGGAGGAAGAGATTGGAATTGTTTAGGCCAAAAATAATCAATAGGAACGCTAGAAGTTCTTTCAGCTGGTTTAAAGAGACTATGATTGACAGTAACAACTTCACCATTATAGGGAAATTTCAAACACTTGTGAATAGGAGAAGCAATAGCTTCCATGGAAGATAGCCAAGGATAGCCTGGCTTCACACGAAATTGTTCAGATGAAGGAATAATAGCGAAGTTCACATCAAGGGATTTGTTATGAACTTCAATAGGTAATGTAATAGAACCAATTGCAGGAGAAGAAAATGCATCAAATAATTTCACAATCACATCTGTTTTGTCATAGATCACTTGATTCAATTGCAAAGTAAAGAAAAATTCTTCAGTAATAACATTAACCATGCAAGAAGGATCAATAAGCACTCCTCGGCAAGGTGTATTCTTGACTTTTGCAACTATATATAAAGGACCATCAGGTGCCTTGATCATTTCATTAGAATCAAATGTGATGGAAGGTTCTTTAGGGTTTTCTTGCTGCTCTACAAAGTTAATCACATTCGAAGTCATAGACACACGACCATTAGATGAGAAAGAGGAATCATTAGTCTCAATCGCATTAGAGGTATGAGAAGGTAATGGATCAGTAAAAATCTTGAGATTTTGGTTAGGAGGAGCTACAGATGTATTGCCTTTATCGTTCACACCAGAAATAGAGATAGTATTATTATCAATCAAATCTTGAATTTTACCCTTTAAAGCAAAACATTTTTCAGTATCATGCCCAGGTTGACGATGAAATTGACAAAAAGATTTGTTATCAAAATAGGGTGAATTAATCTATGTAGGATCGATTTGCTTTATAGGAGGGAGAGAAAGCACATTTTGTTCCAATAACTTATTCATAATACTATGCAATGATTCATTCAAAGGAGTAAACTTTCTTTCTTGAAAAACTTAGAAATAGGAGGCACACCTGATGCTGCATTCACATTGTTGTTGATGATGTTTTCATTGAACTTAATGGACTCTTTGTTCGGTTTAAACTTCCCAAATGGTTGTTGACTACTATCACCCTTATTACTCGGAGCCATAGGATTTGCTTGTTCCATTTGACTCACAGTCAGTTGATAATTGTGAAGAGTTGCACACAACTGTTGGAAAGAAGTAAACTCAGAAAATAGAAGTTTGTCTCGAATATCTTTTTGTAAATTAGAAATAAAGATTCTTTGAATATCATTTTCAGGTACTGGAAAAGAAATTTGGGCATACAAATGCTTATATCTACCAATGAAATCAGTCACTTTTTCTTTAACACCTTGTTTACAATGCATTAAATCAATCAAAGTAACTTTAGGACTTATATTGTTTTGAAATTGTTGAATAAAAGCATTTGCAAGTTGTTCGAAAGAAGTAATAGAATAAGAAGGCAATGAGCAATACCATTGTAGGGCTTTATCTCTTAATGTCCTAGTAAACAGTTTTGCAAGCAACCTTTGGTCATAAGCAAAATCGGTACATATTGTTTGAAAAGTCTTAACATGTGTTAGAGGATCACCTTTACCATTATAAAGCTCCAAATGTGGGATTTCAAAATGTTTAGGGGGAATAGCTCAAACAATGTCAAGAGAAAGTGGGCTCGCAACATCAAATGTGGGCACACTAAACTTAGATTGATTCATAGAGGCAATTTGTTGCTGTAAAGAAGAGACAGTTTGTGCAAGATTGTTAATGGTTGCTTCAGTCGAAGAATTCATATTAGACGTGTTAGATTGTGATGGAGGTATTATGTTATTGAAAAAAGGTATTGATTGAGAGTAAGGTGGCGGGACACTATGATAGTTAGTCATAAGAGATGATTGGAAAAGAGGAGCACTACAAGGAGGAATGGAATGGTTGAATGAATTGCCCCCTTGCGTCATGTTCATTTGTGGAGATATAATAGGAACACTTATTGAAGGAATGAATGAAGAAGTTGGATTGAATGAAGGATTGCCCCCATGACTAGTGATCATAGGGGGAATGTCTTGTATAGAAGTAGTCATTATGTTTGATGTAAAGGTAGGTATGCTAGCAATAGAAGTTGTCAAAGGAATAGAATGATTGACTTGAGTAGGAGGTTGTGTATAACCTAAAGTTTCGGCACAACTCTTCATAGGCATCACATTCGAATCGACAATGTGTGCAATACCATGCAAAATATCAATTCCATTCTTATCACTTTGAACCATACGTTTTAGACCCTCACTTAATGAAAGAGCTTGACTAGCGGGATACTCTTGAGACATCCATTGCTGAAAATCATCAAATTGGTTATCCAATTTTGAAAGTTGTTCTACAGAAACCTCATGGAGAGCTTCTTTGTCATTAGGAGGATTAGAGGAATTACCTGTGTCCTCATTAAAAAGGCCATTCAAATTAGGTTCCATCTCCTCAGTAATTAAACCTCGGAAAGACTTAATTCTATGGCTTCGTCTAACGGGAATAGTGTAAGTAGGGCTTATTGTTGTAAAACTCATGCACTAAAGAGAGAGAGAATATTTTGAATTTTAGAGGTAGCAAATTTCAGTAAAATCAGCCAATCTCCTAGATTTAAGATGTTAAATGCAATCACGACAATCTCCCAAAATTTCAAAAAAAATGTCAGGGACAGTGGCACTCGGAGTGCACACGGTCCTCGCAACTTTTTTCAAAATTTGCAAGGATGACAGTTATGATGATTTTAAAGCTAATCTGAAAAAATTGAGTGATTTTACCTGTAGATAGGCTAAATTAAAGTTGCAATCTCAAAATTAAACCCTACCAAGATTGTTGAAAAATGCAAACTTTGAATTTTGAAAAAGAGAGGGAAATTGAAATTTTGAATTTTATGATTTTAGAGGGAATACCAAAAGCAATGCAAGTTTTGAAATTTAAAGGTTGACTCAATTTCACGAAAAATTCAATTTTGAAAGTGGAAATCAAGTTTGTTGCAATTAAACATTTAATTTCAAAAGTCACAAATTGCAAAAATTTGAATAAAGCACTGAAAGTTTGAATGAATGCCAACACACTTTTCAGATTTAGGATAGTAAGAAGCACAATTTTGACACAAAATTTCAATTTCAACAATTTTTGAATGATTAGAAGCCTTAATCCAAGCAATCACAAGACCAACTTTGACCCTAATTTTGAAAGTGTTGGAATTGATAAAATCAGCCAAAATTCTGGATTTTAGTAGAAAAATACAGTAAGATCTAACTCCCGAAATTTCAGAAAAAATGTCGGGGACGATGGTGCCTGGGGTGCACACGGTCCTCACAACTTTTTTTCAAATTTTCAGGGATGAAAGATATTATGATTTTATTGCGGAATCCAAAGTTACAGTTGATTTGGAGATGATTTGATCAGTGAAATCATCAGTCAAAGGCTGAATCAAGAGGGTTTTAAAAATTAGGGTTTTGACACTTAACCACTTAATTTTTAGAATTAAAGCACAAATATGAATTGACAATTTGTAATAGAAGGGTAGATCTGAAACAAGCATTAACAATTAGACATTTCACAAGCTCAATTACTAAAAAGAAAATTTAGGGTTTTCATGCAATTAACCTCTAAAATTTGCAAAAGATCAAACATGGAAATGTAATCAAGGCAGCAAATTTTCAGATCTAACCATGAATAATCAGAAAGGATGTTCACGTCGGGTTCACCAAAATGTAAAGCAGAAAAAGCGCGATCGAACCCTAAGTGTTCCCCCCCACCACTCTGAGGAGAGAGAAAGGAGGTCACTAGGGTTGACGGTTTTCACTTAGGAGAGACTTTACATTCAAAAGAGGGGTTGAAACCCACAAGATCCAATCCCACACAATGCAAGATTAGATTCTAAATGAGTTTCAAGGGTTAAGACAGCAAGGCTACCCTCTTTTGTAAAGAATGTAGATAGAAGGATTAAGCTAGGAACGCATGAAAAGTGAGAAAGATTCACTTATAAACAGAGATAGAAATATAGGATGAAGCTGCGGACCTAGAATTAGCAGTAAAATGTTGAGACGACACTGTCCTGCAAATTTGAGTGAAAGTTGATGGGACGATGGTGCCTGGCGTGCACATGGTCCTCCAAAAAATCTGCGAAACGAAGGGGGATCTGTTCGTCTCTGCACAAGGATTCCAGATTTTTAATTACAGCCATGTACCTGCAACCTACACATAGAAAAGTGAAGATGATTGGGGGGTTAGGGATTAGGGGTTTGCCCTTAGGTCAAACCCCGGTTTTGGAATTAACCAAGAAATGAGAAATGCTATAAATGTAAATGATTGTAATGTAATAAAGTACCAATACCTTGTTGTAAGAATGTTTGTATTCTTACATGCGAAGGTGTAAATGTTGTTGTATGTTGTATGTTGTAAGTGATCTCCTCTTCAATGGTTGAATCCTTGTCTTGAATGCAACACTTAGCCTTGAATGGAGACTTAGAATGATCAATTGCTTGAAGGAATGCTTGAATGTTTGAATATCGTTTCCGCCTCTTGCCCACCTATGTCCTTGCTTCTCAAAATGGGAGAGGAAATGTAGTTTATATACTTGTCAATTAGGGTTAAAAGACTGATTTTTCCAACCTTGGGCTGACCTGGGAAGATTATTTTCCAATTTGTAAACATAAAGACCCGAGACCCAAAAGAGACCGGGCCCAAAAATAGGGCCAGGGACCAGGGCGCTGGGCGCCATGGTCCTGGGGACCAGGGCACTGGGCGCCCTAGTCCTGAAGGACCAGGGCATGAGGTGCCATGGTCCCACCTCCCAAGACAGTAGGGTGCAAGGAGGGATCATGCCAAGGTGCTAAAAAATGTAGTTTTTGATGTCATGAACAAGTTTTGGGGTCTCCATTCAGGTTCAGTGTTGCGTCGCCATCGTGAAGACCCAAATGTAGTTGAAATTGCAAGTGTCGCAATTTTAGGACACTACAAAAATATTTTGCAATGTTTCCTCAAAAGTGGCCCCATAAGAAGTGAAATCATCCATGAAAAATTGAAGCTCTTTTCTTCCAGAAAAATTCTTTCTTTTGGAGATAAATGAGGAGGGATCTTGTTAGCTGCTAAGTAGTTAGCCATGTCAACATACCATGGAATGTTCACATTAATTGAAAACAAATGCTCATCTGGAAAGGAATCATCAATGGCTCTAGGATTATCCTGTGTTTTAATTCTAGATAGAAATTTTGCCACTACATTTGTCGTACCTGGTTTGTCAATGATAGTGATGTCAAATTCCTGTATTAACAACAACCATCATGCTAACCTACCTGAAATGGAACTTTTATTCATAAGGTATTTAATGGTTGCATGATTAGTATGCACAAAGATTTGATAACCAATGATATAGTGCCTGAACTTATTGAGGGCATAGATAACAACTAACATTTCCTTTTTCAGTGACAATATAATTTAGCTCAAGGCCTTGCAAGTTTTTGCCCCAATACAATGCCTACTTGCATCATCATGAAGCATTTTTTATTATTTAGGGATAAATTATGATCCTCACACTGCTGCAACACTTTGCAAATATTTTGTAATGCTTCTTCAAAAGTGGCCCCATAAGAAGTGAAATCATCCATGTAAATTTCCATACAATCATGGGAAATATCTGAGAATATACTAAGGACAACCCTTTGAAAGGTTGCAGGAGCATTGCATAGACCAAAAGGAAGGACTGAATAGGCATATCTTCCCTAAGGGAAATTGAAGGTGGTCTTCTCCTAGTCCTCAAGAGCTATTCTGATTTGATTATAACCACTAAAACCATCCAAAAATGAAAAGTATTGCTTGCCTGGTAAAGAATCTAACACTCGATCAATGAATGGAAGTGGGTAATGATCTTTTTTAGTAGCAGTGTTAAGCTCCCTATAGTCCACACAAACTCTCCTTTTTCCTTTTTTCTTAGGGATGATAACCAAGGGAGATACCCATTGAATATCTGAAATAGGGTAAATGAATCCTGCATTCAGTAAATTTTGTAATTCCTCCTTCACTATTTCCCTTAATGTACGATTAATCCTTCGCTGAGGTTGTCTAATTGGTTTATAGTCTTCTTTAATATAAATTTTGTGGGTATACAATGTAGGATTTAATCCCTTCATGTCATGATAATCTCTTGCAAAGGCTTGTTTTTCATTTTTGAGCAGTTCTATTAATGGAAACCTTTGGTCTGTTGTGAGTTGACTATTGACATTCAGATTCCTTCTTGAAGTAACTTCTACTTGGGTGATTGACTCAACATTAGATGCTTTAGATAAACAAGAGATTTGGATTTCCTGCGGCAATAAGGTATGAAATATATCTGTGGCTATAGGAGAACCCAAAGAACCTTTGGATGGGAGAAGAGTATGCAAAGGATTTATTAGTATACCACATGACTGTTGAGCTGCCCCATAATGATTTTCTATGATGTTAGAGAGTACCCTATCACCTTCTTGGAGTTCTATGAACGGTTCACTAGTCAACATCATAAGTTGTTGAATAGAATTGAATTCCTCTCTTCTTATCCTATATCTGGTCATACTACTTGCTCTTGATCAAGTTGTGGTTGTGATGGAGAATAAAGTGCAATATTTTTAGTAGTAATACCATCTGAAATGGTCATGTCTCCTGATCTACAACCTATGTATGCATCAAATATAGCAAGGCAAAGTCTTTCTAAAATGATTAGATATCCCCCTAATGTTGCCTTAAGAGAGAGTATCATAAAATCAAATGGATATTCCCAAAAATCTAGTGCGACAACAATATCCTCAACCATCCCACCAGGTCAGACAATAGACCTATAAGGAAGTTGTAGTACTGTTGGGGTAGATCTAAGACTAGTAATACTGAGTTGCTACATGACATCCTTGGTTATCACATTTATGGCTACTCCCAAATCTATCAAGGCATTTTTTGTTTGTGTTCCATTAATAACTACCTTCACAACAAGACTACCTAGGTTAGAATATTAAGGGACAACAACTTTTCCTAACATAATATCAACCAATTACCCTACTACATGTACTATTTTTGGGTCCTTTTTCTTACATTGAGGTTTTTTTAAGCATGTGTCTTTAATAGATTTTCCATATATGGGAATATCCCTAATAGCTTGAAACATTGGAATCTTTACACATATGTTTTAATTGATCAATAAGATCAAAAGCTATATCATCCTCTTGTCTAGACACTTCCACTTGTAATCTTTGAGGAAATGGAGGCGTTCTAACAACTATGTGCCTGAAGTTTCAGATCGAGGTAATTGCTTAGAGTTTCTAGGTTGATAAGGTGTAGTCTCCTCAGATGGTAATTTTGTTATAAATGGAGGAGATGGGGTAGGCAAATTTATTCCAGACCGTAAGTGAATATCACTTATATTCAGAGAATATGCAGGATACTGATTAGGATCGGCTGAATAAACTTGCTGCTGTTGCTCAGGTTTATTATTTGGATTTGGTAGAGGTTGTGTTGGCAGTTGAGCTAGCTTAGGTGGAGCAGCATTAGGAGCTAGTGGCATTAAAGCTGGTTGTTGGGACTATTGTTGTGACTGTAAGAAACCTGATGGTTGGTTTGCCCATTGTTGAGCTCCCCTCCATTCCGGTGACTATTGCCAGTTACCTTGAGGTGGTGACCAATTCCCTTGTGGGTGCTGCCACTAAAAGGAAGGGATATGATAATTATGCCAAGGGTTTTGAGAGATATTCCAATAATGAGGAGTATAGTTTCCAAAATTTTGGGAATATGGGGGTTGCCATTGATTATTTTGTGCATTAAAGTTCATAGCAGGACTAAAAAAAGATAATGGATCTTGTGGCATACCCTTTCTTGGAGGCCAAGGCCTTCATTGTGTAACATAAAAGAATTGTTCTTACTCTCCATAGAATTTCTTGAAATCTGGAGGAGCTTGTTGACTGTCAATTTTAGCGAGGAGTTTACACTTGCAGTTCCTCTTCTTTTGCCGGCAGTGACAACAAAATTTAGTGAGCATGGCCTTTGTTTCCTCATGCTTCTTCCTTTCTTGAAGTGTATCCAACTAACTATCCATATTGTTAATAATATCCTCTTTAAAGTTCTTTAGCAAATGAGTTATCTCCATCCTTGAAACTGTTGTAGATGCCTTTGTTGTTGAAGAGCCAGGCCTATAGTGTCTTCCTTTTTTGGCTGAAGCTCTTGAATATTTTTGATAGATTTTCCTGATGCCATCCCATTTAACTTGAGTAATGTTTCCTCCTCCCATGAGGTCCAATGATTGAACACAATCGTCATTGATTCCCCTTAGAAAAATCACTTTCAAGGAATCTTCACTCAAGGTGTTGTGCTTGGATTTACTGACACTGAATAGAAACCTTTCCAGGTAATCTTCTAGACTCTCATCTTTCTTTTGTGTCATTTGGAAGATATCATCACCATGTTGATCCATTCCCCTACAAAAATCTCTGTACTTCTTGAAGAATTTTTCCTTCATTTCATCCCAGGTAGTGATTACATCTCTAGCTAAACTCATAAACCACCTAAGAGAGGCTTCTTTTAGAGTAGCAGGGAATTAAGTTTATGGGCATCACTGGTATAGTCATAACTTCTATAGAGGATGTCAAATTCAAACAAAAAGGTATCTGGATCTTCTATGACCAAGCCATAAAATTTTGGAAGAGAGGAAGCTGGTATATTCTTCAAGTTTGCATTATCATGCTTGTCAGGAATAGGAAACTCAAATGTTGGGTTTGTAGATGGAGGTTGAGGATTTTTTGCCATCGATCCTTGATAAAGAACCAAAGGTAAGATATTTTTTCTCAGGGGGTTTGTTTAAGAAGTCAAGGTCTCCCTTTGACAAATCAAAAATACCTCTATTTCTGTCTCGCACAAAATTTTTTGCAAAAGGATTTACTTCTGGTGCTTGAGTTGATCTTATGTAATGAGTGAAATGCAAGGGAATAAATATTCCTAATGCATCTTTTCTTCTATGCATACAGATTTAATGAAGGAATTCTAAGAGATAACTAAGAAATCTTTAAGACTAATGGTTATGATAGGTTCTTAGTTTGGTGCCATCCTTGACAACGGTGCAAAAAAAGTTAGTCCTTAGAACCGGAATGGCAACTAGGTGATAAAAACTTAATTCAAGGATTGGACATCCTTACTGAATATCAAGCTTTCCTGTAGAAAAGTCTCATTTACTTTATCGACCAGGGACGTAAACTTGAAACGGGCCAACAAGGTATGTGCACTAACTTCATATTGCAACCATTATATCCTACTATAAGAAAGGAAATTCTCTTAAATAAATTTGCAAAAACATAATGAACTAATACTTAATCAGAACTCACAACTGAAAGTAACTTAAGAAACTTCTACCAAATGATAATATTCTGGCAAGCGGATAGGAACTACTATGCTCATTGTGGCTACAAGAACAGACACAAGAACTGTTTCTAGTGGCTGTAGGAATAGTCAAATGCCAAAACAACAATTATTACAAGATGGAAATTAACTAAAAAACACAAAGGATTCACCAAGTGGGCCCCCTTGAGTGAGTATATTGAAAATTCCTAGATTGCAACTAATAAGCTCAAAATAACATTGATTTCTTTATATTAAATTGACTACAAAATACATAAGTCTGAAATCTAGGTATTACAAATTCTATGGTCATTCTATATCCTCGAGAGGAGATAGAAACCTTTTATTTATATGGAAAATTATAAAATATTCCTAATTGATCAACTCATATTCCAACGAAATCGGCGAACAGGTTTATTATACTAAAAGAAGAAGTCAGCGCAAAAGAACAACATCTATCCTACAACTGAGAAGATATAGCATGACCTCCTTCCTAGATTTAAGCTCCACTAAGAATAATCATTAATATCCACAAACCACTATGATGAGGAAGCGATCAAGTGGTTAGGGTCTCCTTCAGTGCTTCTTTTCTTTGACTGGGTCTACATCATGGCGGTATGTTTGATGTTCCTTTAAACCGCCAACTTAGTCTTTCCTTATAGATGAATCATTTAGAAATCATTATATGACAACCTTAAGTATCAGACAAATCAGTTCCAGAAATAGTTAAAAAGGCATCAACTAGGAAAGTCTCCTTGTCCAAATATTGTCTAAATACAAGACCTAGGCAGGAATACTATTAAAAAAATCTATGAAAACAGAGTCATTATTTTGGATCATCAAAATCTGCGAAAAGCAGCAAGGACCGTGTGTTTGGACCAAGTCGCCCTCCTATCAGTCCTCCAAACCTTCCACGAATCAAAAAGGGTTTTTTTGTCTATGCAAATAAAGCTTAATTCCAGAAGTACATCTATGCACCTGCTTCTTGCACACAGAAAGAAGAAGAAAGGGATTAGGAATAGAGACGAACCTCGGTTTGGAATCAACCTTGAATAAAAAATTGAAAATGCTTGACATAATTGATGGAAAGGTATACCTTCATATTTGCAATAGATGATGATGATTCTTTGCTTCTTATATGTAATCACATATGTTGTATGAAATTCCATGAACATGACAAAACCCTAACACATACATGCTTGGAAATGAATGATGTAATGTTGCTCCAATGGATAGATGAAGAATATGTAGCCTTGAGGAATGCTAGATGATGAATGCTTGAATGCTTGAATGCTTGATGCTTGAATGTTTGAGATCCAATTCTGCCTTCATGAATGTATATTCTCCTTATGCTTGTATATCAAAATGAGATGGGGAGACCTCCGTATATACCCACATGTTGTCAAACATTTAATTTTCTTATATAAGTCGACGTGGGGGATTTATTTCCCACTCAAATTTGAGATAGGGCCTAGGGGCCAAAATGGGTCCTCATTAGGGAGGATAAGGGCGTGGCACCCTAGTCCTACCCTAATTTGGGCTAGGATCAAGAGCTATGCAAGGTGCAAAGTGGAGAAATGAAGCTTGGTTGCATAGGGAAAGCATAAACGGGTGTTGATCAAGTATGAGGATGAGACCGATAAGGTGAGGGCCCAAAATATGTTCAAAATTGCAAGTGGTACAATTTTAGGATGCTACATTTAGCCCCCACTTTAGCGAGAGTATGAGCTTATGTAAATACTAATGGTAAAGTAGAAGGAGAGAGATGAGGAATGCAAATCAATATAACAAGGAGTATAAGATATCGCTAATTTCGAGGAACTATTCCCCCAATCGTAGGATCTTAACTCACTCAAACATATGCAAGGGCACACAAAACAAGACAAAAATAAAAATATAAATAAAGTCAAAACTGAAAAGACACAAAGGTACACAAGACCCTAAAGCTACAGACCAAAAATAAGACCTTGAGTCAACTAGCCGAAGCGATATCAATATCAAATGTCTCAACAGCTAATATCATTCTTGAAAATGCCATCTCACGAAGAGAAATGATCACATAAAAGAGAAAAGAAAGAATCATTGATGAACTATCAATAGAAAAACTATGAGTTCATGAGAGGAAGAATAGAGAGCATGAATACACACTAGATGTGTTTTTTTAGGTTATCCATGAGAAGAATTATGAGAGAGAGCATGGACTACTTGCCCCTAGATGTTTTTATCTAGGTGATCCATGTGGCGAGGAGAGTAAGAATAGTCTAGCTATTTTTAGATAGTTCCACCCATCCTCATGCATGTGTGCAAGTGATGTCTGGTTTGAAGTGTATAGCACCCTCTATAAGAGTATTTGCTCTTTTTTAGTGTGCTTCAATTTTTTTAAGACATGCAATGTAAATGCAAATGACAAGGGGCGATTGTGTGTGTGCAAATTGTAAATGCCAAATGGCAGATACATGCTTGGTTTCAAGGCCATCCTGTTTAAGACTATTGTTTTTATGATGTGCAACCCCATCTAATACATATATCAAATATTGTGTCTGATTTTGAGTATGAAGAATCACTCTCTAAGAGTTTTTACTCTGGTTCTGAGAATTAACACCTTGTTTAAGACATGCAAAAATGATATGCAAGAGTTATAGTACAAAGGGAGTGATATGGGTGCCCCCCCCTTAAGATGTCAACATAGTTTTATGGTGATGTCTTAAGGAAGCTATAGACAATGATACCTTACCTTCAGACCAAGGAGATATCTTTTAAGAAACAATGTCACATATCCTAAGCTAGAGATGGTATACTCTTCAAGAAAGGATAAGATAGTTGAAAAAGAGATATCTTGCAACAAGTGTAAAGGAGGTCCTTGCAGGAGACAAGATCTTTTCTCAAAAGACATCTACGTCCAAGAGGAGCTTTCTCAAACAAACATAAAATCTTTTACCAAAAGAAGGGAAGGAGAACAAGAAATCAAACCTTCCTCCTATTGCTAGGCTAAAGGTATTCTTGATGAATGATCACACACTTTTGACCCAATGTGAGGGGTAAATTTATGATAGATATACATTGCCAAGTGAAGAAGAGGTTGTAGCCAAGGACTTACACCTCTTGTATCAGAGAGAATCCTTGAGAAAACAACAACTTAACACAAGGAATGACACTAAATCATGAAACAAACACCACTCCACAAAGGAAAAGTAGATCCTTAGAGAGGAGAGAGATGACGAGAAACCAATCATTACCCCCACGAGTGTAAGGACAATGAGAATAATTAAAAAATATTTAAAGGAGAGATTACGCATAAGTGAATGCACAATAAACTCACATGAATTAATATCCAATGCAAGAAAAGACATTAGTTTATGTAAAATGCATCTCAAAAGAAGTGGTAATCTTCAAAGAGAGAGAGAGGGAGAGAAAGAAAGATCCCATATTCCCCTAAGGAGGTATTATTCATAAGAGACATATCATTCCAAACAAAGAATAGTTCCTAACAAGGGACACACATGTACTCACATGAAGGATAATTTTATGCAAGAAAGGACATCAAGTTATGTAGAATGCAATCCATAAAAGAAATGGTGAAACTTTAGAAAGGGGAAGGATAGTATTCTTTCTCCCAAAGTATAGAGATAAGAATAAATAGACTATTATGTTGCTCACTAAGTATGATTTCACTTGAAATTGTACTACCATGAATGGAAACAAGCCCCCAATGGGTAGGCTAACAATGTCACATAGTGAGGAGCAACATAATAAGAACTTGAATGTTATTTGAAATGATTATGATAAATATGCCATTCATTGTCAAATGTTATTTTTATGATTACTAAATCAATGAAATGTTGTATTTTTGTTTTCAAAGCTTGACACACATTAGTAGAATGACCATGAATTTGATGATACTTGCAAAAAATGCTAATTTTCAAGATGTTGTCTATG